>NC_134359.1:277071910-277104410 GCF_048569485.1 Anomaloglossus baeobatrachus
AGCCCGGTTCTATGTCCCGTCCCCCCCCCCCTCTCCTCCTCCTCCCGCGCTCCTGCTGAATATTTCATCCCATCTGAGGAGGAATTAATGGAAGGAGACGCTCTCTGCTCTTCATCCATTAAAAGCAGCCCTGGGAGGCATCGCCTTGGCCCCGTCTCATGTGCCCGCCGAGTGCCAGAGGCAGAGAGGCTGCCCCCGAGGGTGAGTGCAGGCAGAGAACGAGCACCTCAGCTATCCCTCCCCCGGGGACCGGAGGAAGAGCGTGCGAAAAAGGGGCAACCGGGCCAAGACGGGAACCGCTCTCCATCAGTCGTAGCCGCCATCCTGCGCCGGTACATGGCGCCGGATGAAACCTCCAATCCTCGCTGTTTAATGTTACTTTCCACAGTTTATCTGATCTTTGGAAAGCTGGGTTCTGTGTATGAGGAAATGGAGGCAATAATGGAGAACAGAGCTTAATGTCACCCAGCTTTCCCGGGATCGGATAGGACGGTTTGATGACAAATTAACCCTTGTGTGCGGTTTCTTGTAGGCCACGTTTACCATGCACAGAGGGGGCTCCCTGTCGGAGAGGCTGATACGCGCCATCTCCTCCATCCGCTCTCTTCCCGGAGACACCGTAGAGTCCCTTATCCGTAAGGTAAGAGCCGCGTGTGACCTGTGTCTGATAAATGCGGACCCCACCTATGTGGAAAATGGGGGTCCTTTAGAATTTGGTGGAGAATGAATAGAACACACAACATCTTCATCCCCCTCCCCCATTCACTTCTATGAAAGTTACGACAAAAAGGGGCACTACTGGCCCCAGCGTAACGCGGACTGCGCCCGGATGGATTGTCATGAATCCGGCCTCGGGTTAGGAGACCACCATTTTCCACATGGATGCAGGACCCACTTCTAACCCCAATCATTTGCTTACGCCATGAGTACCCGTGTTCACGATTCCCCCTTTAACTTTGTCTTTTCTCTCCGTCTACAGGGGGCCAACGTCAATACCCCTCATGACACCCTGATGCCCCTGCACAGCGCCTGCATGGTGTGCGACTCCGACTGCGTGGAGCTGCTCCTGATTAAAGGAGCTAATGTCAGTAACATTATTAAAGGAGTATTCCGCTTTTATGTCTGGATAATTACCGTATTTTTCGTTTTATAAGACGCACCCAATAGGAAAAAATAATTTTTAATGTTAAAATGAGTGTCCATCTTGTAATGCTCACCAGGGGGGAGCGGCGGTGGTGGAGCACCTCAGGAAAGTCACAGGAAGCAGGGAAGGCGATGCTGCGGGCTCAGAGGAGGGGGTGTTGCCTCTCAGGAGGGTCAGCGATACTGCGGGCTTGGGGGTTGTCGCGGTGGGTGCTATTGATCTGCCAGTGAGCTGTGGGGCTGAAACTGCAGTGGAGCAACTTAGGAGGGTCACAGGACGGGGTGTCTCGGTGGCGGGTGCCATTTATCTGCTGGCAGGCTGCGGGTTTGTCGCGGCGGGCGCCAATGATCTGCTGGCAGACCGCGGGGGTGACAGTGCAGTGGAGTGACTCAGAAGGGTCACAGGATGGAGTGTCTCGGCGGTGGGTGCCGTTGATTTGCCGGTGGGCTGCGGGGTGACACTGCAGTGGAGCAACTTAAGAGGGTCACAGGATGGGGTGTCTCGGTGGCGGGTGCCATTGATCTGCTGGCAGGCTGCGGGGGTGTCACGGTGGGTGCCAATGATTTGACGGCGAGCTGCGTGGGTGACACTGCAGTGGAGCGACTCAGAAGGGTCACAGGACGGGGTGTCTCGGCGGTGGCTGCCCTTGATTTGCCGGCGGGCTGCAGGGATATCACGGCAGCAGGCGTCAATGATCTCTCGGCGGGCTGTGGGGGTGACACTGCAGTGGAGCGACTCAGGAGGGTTACAGGACGGGGTGTCTCGTCTGCGAGTGCCATTGAGGCTCCCTTGAATCGTCCGTAATTGACCAGATGAACTTCAAGAAAATGGCCGCAGATAGGACTCTGCGGCCATTTTCTTGAAGTCTTTTGCATCAATCTGCACACGCGCTGCCTCCACGGCCATTTTTTATTATATGTCCATAGTGTCAACCGCGGGCGATTCAATCGAGCCTGCAATCAGCTCAATGCACCCGCCGCCGAGACACCCCGTCCTGTGACCCTCCTGAGTCACTCCACTACAATGGTGCCTGCTGCTGCTGCAACACCCCCACAAGCCCACCCGCAGATCAATGGTGCCTGCTGCGACACCCCCGACCCTGTGACCCTGCTTCCTATTTTCCCGCTCCACCAGCCATATCTGTTTTGTAAGACGCACCCCCATTTTACCCCAGCTTCGGGGGAAAAAAATGCGTCTTACAATCCAGAAAATAATCCTTGCAGAATGAAAAGTTCTGTCTCCATTTTAAAGACTTCTGCTTCCAGAAAACATTTCCTGTGGCTTTAAAACCAACACAAACTTATTTTCTATTTTGGGGCTGAGGGTTTGCTACAGTTGCATCCTCAGTGAGCTGAACCGGGCTGAGGCTGATACATTAGCTCACAGAGGATTATGGATACACTGAAGCGGATCCTCAGCTGTGAGAAGTATTTAGTATATCTAGTACATGGCTGTGTTTTTGTGCCCCGCAGGTGAATGCCCTCGATGGCTACCAGCGCACGGCCCTGCACTACGCAGCGGAGAAGGACGAGACCTGTGTGGACATTCTCCTGGATTATGGCGCCAACCCAAATGCCCCCGATGGAAATCAGGACACCCCGTTACACTGGGCAGCTTTCAAAAACATGGACGGCTGCGTGGAGGCGTTACTAGAGGGGGGTGCAAACGCCAATGCCAGAGACTACAATCAGGACACCCCACTAAGCTGGGCAATAATGAAAGGCAACCTAGAGAGCGTGCGGCTGCTCCTGGGATACGGGGCACTGCCCGACACCATTAACCTCAAAGGTCAGTACCCAGCAGGGCGGCTGGCGATTCTGTTGGGTAGAGGCCTGGGTGGCAAGAGGGAGGAGGAGTGCCTTGAACTGCTGCACAATGCTTGTGGTACCCTCAGGTTCCAAAAAGGAGGAGGGGTGCCCCTCGAGGCCGCCCGGGATGGCCAGCTATCTCGGCGTCTGTTCAATCTGTGCTCCACTCCCGGGACTTTGCAAGCTTTGGCAAGGCGGGCGGTGAGGGCCAACCTCATTCCAAGCCAATTTTCACAGGTCGTGCCCATGTTGCCTCTTCCTAAATCCATACAGAACTACATTCTGCTGGACTGACCACATATCTAAGGACGGGAGAAGACCACCGAGCTGCCATATTGTCCCCCCTACCCGGAGCGGGTGTTCTCCTAGTGTATATGGCAGACTTGACTCCTCTACATGTTAATGTGGAAGGTCCTCTCTGGACCCGGGGAAGCGAACCCAACTCTCCCCAATGGCTGGATGATGGGACATCAATGGTTCCCAGTATAAATTAGGTTTTGGAGGATGACGATGGGGGGGGGATGTCATTTAGTTGCTGTCTGTTTGTTTTTGTTTTTTTACCAGGCAGATTAAAGCGGTGTGCTATCTGTGTAACCTAAAAATTGTCGTCCCTGGTTTGTCTCATCCTTTGTATATACATATACGTTCATGTATTTTCCCTGAGAGACTGGAGGAATCCGAAGGTAGCGGCTTTTCTCCTGTAGAGGAGCGGCGCTCACTTCAATCTGCCCGATGCGTCTCTTCCCCGGGATCATCCGTCAGCAGAGAGTCAGGAGGACGCCATACACATCAGAAGGTCCCACAGACACTGGCGGGGGCGGCTGACGTTTATCTAGTGTGTATGGGATCCTTAAGAATGAAGGGGTGGCTTAGCGCTGCATCCCCCTCTTGTATCACCCCTGCCCAGCGCTGCATCCCCCCTCTTGTATCACCCCTGCCCAGGGCTGCATCCCCCCTCTTGTATCACCCCTGTCCAGGGCTGCATCCCCCCTCTTGTATCACCCCTGCCCAGGGCTGCATCCCCCCTCTTGTATCACCCCTGCCCAGCGATGCATCCCCCTATTGTATCACCCCTGTCCAGCGCTGCATCCCTCCTCTTGTATCTCCTTTGTCCAGCGCTGCATCCCCCCTCTTGTATCACCCCTGCCCAGCGATGCATCCCCCTATTGTATCACCTCTTACCAGCGCTGCATCCCCCTCCTGTATCTCCCCTGTCCAGCGCTGCATCCCTCCTCTTGTATCACCCCTGCCCAGCGCTGCATCCCCCTCTTGTATCTCCCCTGTCCATCGCTGCATCCCCCCTCTTGTATCACCCCTGTCCAGCGGTAAATCCCCCTCTTGTATTACCCCTGTCCAGCGCTGCATCCCCCCTCTTGTATCACCCCTGTCCAGCGCTGCATCCCCCTCTTGTATCACCCCTGTCCAGCGCTGCATCCCCCTCTTGTATCACCCCTGTCCAGCGCTAAATCCCCCTCTTGTATCACCCCTGTCCAGCGCTGCATCCCCCCTCTTGTATCAACCCTGTCCAGCGCTGCATCCCCCTCTTGTATCAACCCTGTCCAGCGCTAAATCCCCCTCTTGTATCACCCCTGTCCAGCGCTGCATCCCCCCTCTTGTATCAACCCTGTCCAGCGCTGCATCCCCCTCTTGTATCACCCCTGTCCAGCGCTGCATCCCCCCTCTTGTATCACCCCTGTCCAGCGGTAAATCCCCCTCTTGTATCACCCCTGTCCAGCGGTAAATCCCCCCTCTTGTATCACCCCTGCCCAGCGCTGCATCCCCCCTCTTGTATCACCCCTGCCCAGGGCTGCATCCCCCCTCTTGTATCACCCCTGTCCAGGGCTGCATCCCCCCTCTTGTATCACCCCTGCCCAGGGCTGCATCCCCCCTCTTGTATCACCCCTGCCCAGCGATGCATCCCCCTATTGTATCACCCCTGTCCAGCGCTGCATCCCTCCTCTTGTATCTCCTTTGTCCAGCGCTGCATCCCCCCTCTTGTATCACCCCTGCCCAGCGATGCATCCCCCTATTGTATCACCTCTTACCAGCGCTGCATCCCTCCTCTTGTATCACCCCTGCCCAGCGCTGCATCCCCCTCTTGTATCTCCCCTGTCCATCGCTGCATCCCCCCTCTTGTATCACCCCTGTCCAGCGGTAAATCCCCCTCTTGTATTACCCCTGTCCAGCGCTGCATCCCCCCTCTTGTATCACCCCTGTCCAGCGCTGCATCCCCCTCTTGTATCACCCCTGTCCAGCGCTGCATCCCCCTCTTGTATCACCCCTGTCCAGCGCTAAATCCCCCTCTTGTATCACCCCTGTCCAGCGCTGCATCCCCCCTCTTGTATCAACCCTGTCCAGCGCTGCATCCCCCTCTTGTATCACCCCTGTCCAGCGGTAAATCCCCCTCTTGTATTACCCCTGTCCAGCGCTGCATCCCCCCTCTTGTATCACCCCTGTCCAGCGCTGCATCCCCCTCTTGTATCACCCCTGTCCAGCGCTGCATCCCCCTCTTGTATCACCCCTGTCCAGCGCTAAATCCCCCTCTTGTATCACCCCTGTCCAGCGCTGCATCCCCCCTCTTGTATCAACCCTGTCCAGCGCTGCATCCCCCTCTTGTATCAACCCTGTCCAGCGCTAAATCCCCCTCTTGTATCACCCCTGTCCAGCGCTGCATCCCCCCTCTTGTATCAACCCTGTCCAGCGCTGCATCCCCCTCTTGTATCACCCCTGTCCAGCGCTGCATCCCCCCTCTTGTATCACCCCTGTCCAGCGGTAAATCCCCCTCTTGTATCACCCCTGTCCAGCGGTAAATCCCCCCTCTTGTATCACCCCTGCCCAGCGCTGCATCCCCCCTCTTGTATCACCCCTGTCCAGCGCTGCATCCCCCCTCTTGTACTAGCGCTGCCCTAAACCCCTTGGTTGAGCTGCAGTTTTCCCCATTTGTTTGCATCCTGCTGGGTGATCAGGGCATAAAAAAAATAGCATGTGGCGATAAACCAGCCCTGACCCCCCCCCCCCCCTTCATACTCCGGATCAGTGGGGGGCGATAAGCCATTCCTTCGCGATATGGGAAAAAAACCCTTTTAAGAGGTAAGGAAAAAATATACCGTATTTTCCGGATTATAAGACTCACTTTTTTGGGGGGTAAAAGGGGGTGCGTCTTATAATCCGGACATGGCTTACCGGGGCTGCGGTGGTGGCGCAGGGTCAGAAATACTGAGGGCTTGGAGGATGGTGGTGGTGTGGGGGGGTTCACTACAGTGGAGCAGCTCAAGATGGTCACAGGATTGATACTGTGGGATGTTGTGGCGGTGGGCGCCATTGATCTGCCAGCGGGCTGCTTTGAGTCGCCGGTGGTTGATGTGATGGGCTTCAAGAAAATGGCCGCAGAGGCTGATCTGCGCATGTGACACCTCCGCGGCCATTTTCTTGAAGTCTATGGCGTCAACCGCCGGCGATTCAATGGAGCCCACAGACCACCTGCAGATCAATGGTACCCGCCGCCGCAACACCTAACGAGCCCACAGTATTGCTGACTATCTACTGACCCTCCTGAGCTGTGAAACCCCCTCCTCTTTGCTAACAGCATCGCCGATTCTGCCTCCTGTGACCCTACTGAGCCGCTCCACCACAGCCGCACTCCATGCGGCCATTTTTTTGACGTACATCACGTCAACTGCCGGTGATTCAATGGAGCCCGCAGCCCACCGGCAGATCAATGGCGCCCACCACCGCGACACCCCACGAGCGCACAGTATTGCCGACCATCCACTGAGCCGTGACGCCCCATCCTCCATGCCCGCAGCATCGCAGACTGTTCCTCCAGTGACCCTCCTCAGCTGCTCCACCACCGCCACTCCCCATGCGGCCATTTTCTTGAAGTACATCACGTCAACCATCGGCGATTCAATTGGGCCCGTAGATCAATGGTGCCCGCCGCCACGACACCCCACGAGCCCACAGTATCTCTGACCCTCCTTCCACTGATCCTGCTGAGCCGCGACACCCCCTCCTCTGAGCCCGTATCATCGCCAACCCTGCCTCCTGTCACCTTCCTGAGCCGCTCACCTCTGTTGAGCTAATATAAGACGTACTAGGACTATATATATATATAATATATATATATATAGTATATATATTTTTATATTATATATATTTTTTTGTCATATATATATTACATATATATAATGTAAAAAAAATATAATTTATATATAAATATAAAATATATATACACTGACCCTGATTTTAACAGAAAAAAATATTTTTTTCTATTTTCCGCCTTCAGATTTGAAGTGCGTCTTCTAAAACGAAAAATACGGTTTTTGCAGGAGCAAAAATCATGTCCATCCAGTCTGTGCAATCCGGCTACTATAATATGTGTTGATAGCGCCTCCCTAGTCAGTAGGCTGAATGTAGTATTGCATTCGGACTGAACTGCAATATCATGCAAAAAAATAGTGGCGCTATTAGCACAGTCCTTTATAAGCAATAATTGCTCAGTCCCTGGCTCCGGCCTACATCGTGGGTTTTCACCGTACAGCTCGTCGTCTTGTGCTGAAAAGGTTAAAGGGTTTTGTAGACAATGACAGATTGTCCCTACGGGCAATATCCCGGCTTTCCCTCCTTTTACCACATTACTCCACCCTCTCCATTGACCTTTACAGAGATTCCCTGAGCCACGAGGATGCGCCTGTCACTCACTCGGTTCCCATTCTTGCCCTGTAAGAAATCCCGTCTTCCGGCTCAGCAGAGGTTAAATGAACCAAGGGTTGGCGCTATGTAGGGCAAAGTAAGTGGGAACTTCCATAAGGAATAGATGAAGACTCCCGGTGATTGACTGGCCGCGGAATTAACCCCTTCATACCAGGCATATTTTGGGTTTTAGTGGCCAGATGGAGGGTGTCTCGAATGCGTTGGGTTATCCACGCTCTACATACAAATCATGAGACCTGGGATTTTGCTGAAATTTGCTTCTGGAATCTGGACGCTATATTGACTAAATGGATGTGTATTTTCCTCAACAGAACTCTTAGGCGGGCTTTGCACGTTGCGACATCGCAAGCCGATGCTGCGATGTCGCACGCGATAGTCCCCGCCCCCGTCGCAGGTACGATATATTGTGATAGCTGGCGTAGCGAAAATTATCGCTACGCCAGCTTCACATGCACTCACCTGCCCTGCGACCGTCGCTCTGGCCGGCGACCCGCCTCCTTGTTAAGGGGGCGGGTCGTGCGGCGTCACTGTGACGCCACACGGCAGGCGGCCAATCGGAGCGGGGGGGCGGAGATGAGTGGGATGTAAACATCCCGCCCACCTCCTTCCTTCCGCATATTCTACGGGAGCCGCGGTGACGCCGGTAGATGTTCCTCGCTCCTGCGGCTTCACACACATCGATGTGTGCTGCCGCAGGAGCGAGGAACAACATCGGACCGTCGCGTCAGCATAATTATGGATTACGCCGACGCTGCACCGATGATACGATTACGACGCTTTTGCGCTCGTTAATCGTATCATCTAGGCTTTACACACTACGATGTCGCATGCGATGCCGGAAGTGCGTCACTTTCAATTTGACCCCACCGACATCGCACCTGCGATGTCGTAGTGTGCAAAGCCCGCCAAAGTCTGACCCTGGATTTCTTAGTTTGCTCTACCGTGGATCCATACAAGAATAAGCCCCCCACCCCTGTCGTAAGGGGGCTAACGTTTGGCTTTTTCCGAGAAAAATAAGCAGCATGATGTCTATTCCACTGCTTTTTTTCCCCATGCCGGCGCTAAAAATCCATGCGGAAAATTTCCAGTGCAAAGTTTACGTTACCCCCCTGAACATGTGAACACACGAATAACGGTGACTGCTTTGTGGTCTTAATTTTCTATCACTGCCGTGGTGGACATGGTTGCTGTCTCCCTGCTTAAAGGGGTGGTTCACTACTCTGCAATAGTGGCCACATTCCTGAAAAACTGATCGGGTGTGATGACTGCCACAAGGTGGCGCTAGACACTACTTTAGTCAGGCAGTAAATGGGCACAGAGACGTGGTCAGGATACAAGCCGAAGGTCAGGGTTCCAGGAGAGTACGTACAAGATACAGGAAGCAGGCGGGGACGTGGTCAGGAGGAAGTCTGAGGTCTGAAGCCGGGAAGTAACAACAGAAACGGGGGAGGACAGGCAGAGACAAGTAAACAGCAGTCCGGAGTCGAGAGACCAAGATCTGAACACTCGGAGCCAACAGCACAACTGTAAACAGGAAGTACGACTGGTGGCGTCCTGGGCTAACACACTCCCTAATGACGCAGAGCAATCACCGGGAACAAGAAGCATCTGCGAGAGTACTTCCCAGGACCAGCGTGAAACAACCAGCAGAGCACTCATCATGCAAAACGCTCTGCACCATAGGCAACATATACCGTCTCTGCAGGAGAGCACAATACAGAATGTTCAGCACAAAAAATCATGACATAGGGAAGGATTTTTCTAAATACCTTGTTCAGACAATTCTGCCTCTCAGTGGCGCTATTGTGCTCTGTTCATCCCCTTTGTGTGACCCCCGGGCTCTGTGACCCCTGAGATCCGGGATGTCACGTGACCCAACATCACCGAAGCATGGCCCCAGTCTTCCTGGGTGACTGCACTGTGGGCGGTGTTTCACCACTCATTACAGCCCAGTATCTCGTGCGCTCTCTCCTTCACTGCAGAGCGCCGCAAGCAGGAGCGATGCCGGGCTGTGATGAGCGGTGAAACCCCGCCCACAGCCCAGTCACTCAGGAAGACTGGGGCTGGCCTCCGTGATGTTGGGTCAACTGGAAGTTGACGTGACATCACCGGATCTCAGAGAGCGCCTGGGGTCACTTCATGGGGATGAGCGGACCACAATAGCGCCGCTCAGAGGCAGAATTGGCTTAGTAAGGTGTTTAGAAAAAGCACCCCCATCAGTTTTACAGAGAAGTGGCCACTATTGCAGAGTAGTGAACCACCCCTTTAAAGTTTTTCTGGGCTCCACAGAAATTTCTGCAGTCGCTCTATGGTACTGTAGATTGCCCATACCTGTAAATGAGCAATATTCGAAATAGAAGAGAATCCTGACAGTGTGCACATTACACACTGGTAGATTTCAGTAATCATAAAGTGCCTGCACAAATTTATGTTCCTCCCGAAAATTCCTTTAAGTAAACGATGGAATAAATAACGTCAAGGACGACTATTTACTGGGGATATAACAGTTCAGAGTACATGTGGACATGAGCCAGGGAAGGGTGCACTGATCCGCACACGCTAATGAGCCTTCATAACGATGGGAAAACGATCATGTAGAGCGAGTCACCGCAATTCACCTGTGACCCACACAGATTACTATCAGTCTCTATCTACTAGATCAAGCCTGGGGGTCTGGCAGAGAAGAGGCACCCACCATGGGTCATTAATCTTTTTATTGTTGGACTATCGGGTCTCACTCCGCTGCCCCAGCCCTGCCAGAACCAGAAACCTCGGATCGAGTCTCCTTCTACTGATATCATATTAGGAGATCAGCGGCCGGCGTGCGGACAGTAAACAGCTCGTGACGGGGGCTGAGCTTTGGCCACAAATGCTTAAGACTCTGGATGCAGACGGATCAAAGCCACACGGTGACCCTGGTATACGGCACTGGAGCTCATCGGGTGTCGGCATAATTTATCCGCATTACCTAATTTGTATACCTTTTACTTCAAGGCACTGAATTGAATTCAGTATTAAAAAAAAGCCACAGAAGAGGCAGCATTGGAGTATTTTTATGAAGCCTGAGTGGCTTGTATTAAATAATGGCTCCAAAGCTAATACAAATGGCCACTTCAACTTCTGTAGTGCTGGTATGGCGCATAGAGGAGCACTCGAGCCCCTGTATGGTGCATAGAGGAGCACTCGAGCCCCTGTATGGTGCATAGAGGAGCACTCGGGCCCCTGTATGGTGCATAGAGGAGCACTCGAGCCCCTGTATGGTGCATAGAGGAGCACTCGAGCCCCTGTATGGTGCATAGAGGAGCACTCGAGCCCCTGTATGGTGCATAGAGGAGTACAGGGGCCCCTGTATGGTGCATAGAGGAGCACTCGGGCCCCTGTATGGTGCATGGCAGAGCACTCGGGCCCCTGTATGGTGCATAGAGGAGTACAGGGGCCCCTGTATGGCGCATAGAGGAGCACTCGAGCCCCTGTATGGTGCATAGAGGAGCACTCGGGCCCCTGTATGGTGCATAGAGGAGCACAGAGGCCCCTGTATGGTGCATAGAGGAGCACTCGAGCCCCTGTATGGTGCATAGAGGAGCACTCTGGCCCCTGTATGGTGCATGGCAGAGCACTCGGGCCCCTGTATGGTGCATAGAAGAGCACTCAGGCCCCTGTATGGTGCATAGAGGAGTACAGGGGCCCCTGTATGGTGCATAGAGGAGCACTCGGGCACCTGTATGGCGCATAGAGGAGCACTCGAGCCCCTGTATGGTGCATAGAGGAGCACAGAGGCCCCTGTATGGTGCATAGAGGAGCACTCGAGCCCCTGTATGGTGCATAGAGGAGTACAGGGGCCCCTGTATGGTGTATAGAGGAGTACATTGGCCCCTGTATGTTGCATATGTTTCATGCATAGAGGAGTACAGGGGCCCCTGTATGGTGTATAGAGGAGTACAGGGGCCTCTGTATGGTGCATAGAGGAGCACTCGGGCCCCTGTATGTTGCATACAAGAGCACAGGGGCCGCTTTATGGTGTATAGGGAGCACTGAGGACCCTGTTTGGTGCATAGAGCTGCACTTGGGCCACTGTATGGTGCATGGAGGAGCACTCAGACCTGTATGGTGCATGGAGGAGCACTCAGGCCCCTGTATGGTGCATAGAAGAGCACAGGGGCCCCTGTATGGTGTATAGGGAGCACTGAGGACCCTGTATAGTGTATAGAAGAGCACTAAGACTCTGTATGGTGCATAGAGGAGCACTCAGGCCCCTGTATGGTGCATAGAAGAGCACAGGGGCCCCTTTAAGGTGTATAGGGAGCACCCAGGACACTATATGGTGCATAGAAGAGCACTCAGGACCCTGTTTGGTGCATAGAGCTGCACTTGGGCCACTGTATAGTGCATAGAGGAGCACTCAGGCCCCTGTATGGTGCATAGAGGACCACAGGGGCCCCTGTATGTTGCATAGAAGAGCACAGGGGCCCCTTTATGGTGTATAGGTGTTGAGGAGAGCCATAAGATGAAATACTTGATTAACCTCTGGACATAGAGCACTGTGAGAATCAATTCTCTATACATAAGCCAGTCAGTTTTCAGAGGAAGCAAAGATGGCCTCCGATGACATCACAGACCCTACCATCAGCATGGATCCACCAGATGACATCCCTCCCATCACCATGGATTCATCCACTGAAGTCAGCCCCGCCCATCAACAGCAACACAGATCTCCCCACTGGCTAGCCCATGAACTGTCCCACTAAATGGTCTTATCTGAACTTGTGTACGCCCCTTGCCTATATCAGAGACCGCACGGGTTCTCCTGCTCTGTTCGGTGCCATCTTTACTGTGATCAAGAAGAGATTTCACATCCGACTGTGTCTGGTGTGAATTCTTTTATGCATGCACTTGGTCTACACCAATTAGGCCAGGCAGTAGGCAACAAGTGATCTCTGGTTAAGAGTTCATCCTAACATAGGGAGCACTCAGGACACTGTATGGTGCATAGAAGAGCACTAAGCCCCTGTATAGTGCATAGAGCTGCACTCAGGCCCCTGTATGGTGCATAGAGGAGCACTCAGATCCCTGTATGGTGCATAGAAGAGCACAGGGGCCCCTGTATGGTGTGTATAGGGAGCACTCAGGACCCTGTATGGTGCATACAGGAGCACTCAGATCCCTGTATGGTGCATAGAAGAGCACAGGGGCCCCTGTATGGTGTGTATAGGGAGCACTCAGGACCCTGTATAGTGCATAGAAGCGCACTCAGGCCCCTGTATGATACATAGAGGTGCACTCAGGCCCCTGTATGGTGCATAGAAGAGCACAGGGGCCACTTTATGGTGTATAGGGAGCACTCAGGACACTGTATGATACATAGAGTTGCACTCAGGCCCCTGTATGGTGCATAGAAGAGCACAGGGGCCCCTTTATGGTATATAGGGAGCACTCAGGACACTGTATGGTGCATAGAAGAGCACTCAGGACCCTGTTTGGTGCATAGAGCTGCACTTGGGCCACTGTATAGTGCATAGAGGAGCACTCAGGCCCCTGTATGGTGCATAGAGGACCACAGGGGCCCCTGTATGTTGCATAGAAGACCACAGGGGCCCCTGTATGGTGTGTATAGGTGTTGAGAAGAGCCATAAGATAAAATACTTGATTAACCTCTGAACATAGAGCACTTAGGACCCTGTATGGTGCATAGAAGAGCACTCAGCCCCTTTATGGTGCATAGAAGAGTACTCAGGCTCTTGTATGGTGCATAGAAGAGCACTCGAGCCCTGCATGGAGGAGCTCTCAGGCTCCTTTGATATGTGTCCATTTTTCCCCTGCCCCTCCAGTCTATACACAAGACTCTTTACATGTTGATCTGGTCTCTGTGGAGACGTCTGGATATGTGGTGTGCCGCCAAACCACATCTATAAATAATACCTTGTAGTATTGATCCGTACTCTTTCCAGCAATGACTCCACCACTGCTACATTATCAGTATAGACAGAGGCAGCCGTATAGCACATCCACAGTCTCGTCATGTCTCCTGGATGGAAGATATTACACAGATTGATGGCTTGTCAGACGAGAAGGAACATGAGCTCTGATTTATAGGAGATGAGAGAAAGGTTATTTGATGAGAAACTTCTCTATTCTCCCACTAAGACAAAACTGTGACAACTGCACCTGATTATCAGCCGCTGATTGGCTGCAGCAGTCACATGGCATTGTTAACATTGAGAGACCGGCGGGGGACAAGGGTGAGAGTGGAAGAGCGGTGCTGGATATGGATTATTTTTTATTTTTCTACTTTATAAACCACCTTGGGGCCATTTATAAGGCGTTGTCCGAAAGTGGACAACCTCCTTAGTGTAGGCTGTTGATGGACGGACCTTATCACATTCACTGCAATCACCGGCCACGCTCCGGACTGGCCTGGAAATTGCAACTGATGCAATTTATTAGTCACTGGGTGTTTCTTGGATATTTTAATTTTTTTTAGAAAGTGGCCAAGAGACGCTGCGGGAGAGAAGAAGGCGATTCCTAAATGACCCTGTCCCCTTCCCTATCAAGTATTGATGACCCATGTGAGATTCTGTTCCCCGAAACTGTAGAGTAGAGAAGAGGGGAGCGAATGACAAATCCTTATGTCCTGTGTACCAAATATTAGGGCTTAATTTATTCTTTGCAAAATAGAATTAAAATAATGAAAAAAAACTAAAATGAAAAATAAAAAAGACAAATGAAAAATAAACCGCTAAAATGAAAAATAAAAAAACTAAAATGAAAAAAAGACTAATGAAAAATAAAACAAAAAAACGAAAATGAAAAAGACTAAAGTGAAAAGAAAACCGCTAAAATGAAAAATAAAGACTAAAATGGAAAAATACAAAAAAACTAAAATGAAAAAATAAGACTAAAATGAAAAGTAAAAAAAGACTAAAATGAAAGACTAAAGTGAAAAATAAACCGCTAAAATGAAAAATAAAAGGCTAAAATGAAAAAGAAAAAGCTAAAATAAAAAGACTAAAATGAAGAATCAAAAAAAGACTAAAATGAAAAAGTAAAACAAAACGAGAAGTAAAAAAACTAAAATGAAAAATACAAAACTAAAATGAAAAATTAAAGACTGAAATGAAAAGTAAAAAGACTAAAATGAAAATTACAAGAAAAAAACTAAAATGAAAAATAAAGACAAAAGAAAAGTAAAAAAACTAAAATGAAAAAATAGACAAATGAAAAAGAAAAAAACTAAAATAAGACTATAAAATGAAGAATCAAAAAAGACTAAAATGAAAAATAAAGACTAACCTAAAAAATAAAGAAAGACAAAAGAAAATTAAAAAGACTACAATGAAAATTAGACTACAATGAAAAGTAAAAAAACTAAAAGGAAAAGTAAAAAAACTAAAAGGAAAAGTAAAGAAACTATTAAGGAAAAGATAAAAAACTAAAATGAAAAGATAAAAAACTAACATAAAAAAGACTAACATGAAGAATATGAAGAATAAAAAAGACAAATGAAAAATAAAGACTAAAATGAAAAGATGAAAAAAACTAAAATAAAACAGACTAAACATGAAAAAATAAAAAGACTAAAATGAAAAATAAAATGAAAAAAATAAAAAAAGACTAAAATGAAAAATTAGCAAAAAAAGACTTAAATGAAAAAGAAAAACTGAAATGGAAAATAAAAAAAAGACTAAAATGGAAAATAATAATAAAAAAAGACTAAAATGAAAGCAAAATTACTGTGTGAGTTTAGAAAGTTGGTTTATTCCTATCTGGAGCCTTGTACTCTTGACGTATACAATCTTGATACGTCACAACCCCGGAGAGGTAACACCAGGTAGGATGTCGCGAGTCCTCCTGGTGCTTCTTCCATTAGGGTTGTTGTCGACCATTGAGCGATTTTTGTACTGCGCTCCCCGGACATAGTGACGCACATTATCACCCCCGCCGCGCATAATAACACACTCACAGCTCTGTCACTGCCGCTCAGTGCAGCCCCTGCGAATAAAGACACGAGCGCAATCTGACAGGTCCCCTCTCTCCTGTGATCGGGATAAATGATAGCACCAAGCTGGGGGGGATGAAGGGACGCGGCTGTTTGAGTCTGACACAACCAATCCATCCAGCGAGAGGAAAGGGGCGAGAGAGCGCGGGAGGGAGAGGGGCGAAGGGAGAGCGAGAGGTGAGGAGGAGAACACAGTGAGAGATCTCCTAAATACCCGCATTAGGGATCGGTCCTCATTATAATGATAATCGCAGTCTCAAAAATTTATTCTGTTAAATTGAAAAAAAATTTAATTTGTTTGTTTTTTATTTTTTCTTCTAAATTTGGCAGAAAACCCGATGATTTTGAACTGATCCGTTACTTAAAAATTACTTTAAAAATACTCCTTTATCCCTATCTTCTCTAAGACATCCTCCTTAAAATGAGAGCAGCCATGTTTTAGGTTCTCCTGATTTCTACCAACAAATGTTTATCGTTGGCTGCTCACTTTTCCTACAGCACCCCCGCAGGTGAAATGTGGTATTACATATAATCGCTCAAAAAGTAATATATGGATGACCCCGATGCCCCAGAATGAGCACTACTATGCACTAATGAGACATCACCTTGAAGTATTGGTCTTTCAAACATGGTAGAAAATTGAATTCTTGTTGGAGCTTTGAAGGCAATGGTTTCCTGGTGCAGCAACGGTTGTAAGGTGTAAAAGGTCATTAAAGGGAAAAGTTGAATTTTGACATGGAACCGTGTGAAACTAGCGTCGTACGTGTCCGCAGAACTAAGATGATTCCGTCTTTTTATCCTGTGTTATCAGATCCAGCTGCGGCAGACCTTTTGGCATGAAAGGGGTTAAGAGTGTAGGACCTGCTGTAAATGAGTGCTGGTAGCCATGTTCTCGTGTTTAAGGGTAACCCTCAGTCTGAGCCAATTACATGAGCCCGGAGCTGTGTTTAATGGGGCAGCAGTGAGGTCCAGTGACAGTGACGCTGATCTGCGGTGACAGTGTCCTATGGCTGTCCCCAGGGTTATGTGAACTCTGCCGGCTTACTTATTTACTCATCTGCATGGGCTGGCAGCGGTGCCCGCTGGTGTGAGGCTCTGCCATGGCTCGCACTGTGAGCACACATCCTACTGGGAGGCAGGATCTCTCTGGATAACATGGTGGTCCGGAGGGGGGGATCAGAACAGACGATCGGGGTGTTGTGTTGGTGACTGAGCACAATGTTATTGATTTCGTAAAAATGCCTCTAATGATCACCCCCTGTCGGCTTAGTTTATGAAAAAATCTAATTTTAAATAGATTATTTAAAAAGGCAGAAACAGCGCCACCCCTGCTTACAGGTTGTGTCAGGTATTACACCTCAGCCTTTAGAGGATAGGAGTTGCAATGCCAGACACAACCCATAGAGGTGCTCTGTGTTTTTGGAGATAAACTATGTTTTCTTTTCTAATGATATGGTTTAAATTTATTGATATATTCTTTTGATTTATTTATTCTTATTTATTCTTCTTTTTTATTCTTTATTATTCTTTATTTATTTATTTATTTATTCTTTTTATTCTTTATTTCTTTATTTATTCTTCTTATTTATTCTTTATTATTCTTTGATTTTGATTGATTTATTCTTTTCTAATGATATGGTTTAAACTATGTTTTCTTTTCTAATGATATGGTTTAAATTTATTGATATATTCTTTTGATTTATTTATTCTTATTTATTCTTCTTTTTTATTCTTTATTATTCTTTATTTATTTATTTATTCTTTTTATTCTATTTATTCTTTCTTTCTTTCTTTCTTTATTCTTCTTATTTATTCTTTATTATTCTTTGATTTTGATTGATTTATTCTTTTCTAATGATATGGTTTAAACTATGTTTTCTTTTCTAATGATATGGTTTAAATTTATTGATATATTCTTTTGATTTATTTATTCTTATTTATTCTTCTTTTTTAATCTTTATTATTCTTTATTTATTTATTCTTTTTATTCTATTTATTCTTTATTTCTTTATTTATTCTTCTTATTTATTCTTTATTATTCTTTGATTTTGATTGATTTATTATTTTCTAATGATATGGTTTAAACTATGTTTTCTTTTCTAATGATATGGTTTAAATTTATTGATATATTCTTTTGATTTATTTATTCTTATTTATTCTTCTTTTTTATTCTTTATTATTCTTTATTTATTTATTCTTTTTATTCTATTTATTCTTTATTTCTTTCTTTATTTATTCTTCTTATTTATTCTTTATTATTCTTTGATTTTGATTGATTAAACTATGTTTTCTTTTCTAATGATATGGTTTAAATATGTGTTGGTACAGGAGGACCCCCAAAATTGGCAATCATACCCTAGACACAGTCAAAGTGGCTCATGAGATGCAAATCAGCCCTAGTTAGTGGTAGGTGAGTCAATAAACACGAGATGTCCTATTACCCGGATGGCACACTGATGAACCATTACACGGAGGTTACCCCGTTTTATGTCTGAGCCATTCCGTTCTGTCTACCTCTTCTTCTAATGAGAAAACATGTCGATAGGAAAAAAAATGGCTGCCTTCTTTTAAAACTGCTAATTATTGCATATTTATATGCTGATCTGTTTCAGCTGTTTTTCTCACTTGGTAAATTCAATATTTCTGGATGTTTGCAGTCACCACTAGGGGGAGCTCACTCCATACAGATTTATACAGTCATCACCAGGGGGAACTCACTGCATACAGATTTATACAGCCACCACTAGAGGGAGCTCACTACATACAGATTTATACAGCCACTACTAGGGGGAGCTCACTACATACAGATTTATACAGCCACCACTAGAGGGTGCTCACTACATACAGATTTATACATTTATACAGTCATCACCAGGGGGAGCTCACTAAATACAGATTTATACAGCCACCACTAGGGAGAGTTCAGTGTATACAGATTTATACAGTCCTTACCATAGGGAGCTCACTGCATACTGAGTTATACAGCCACCACTAGGGGGAGCTCACTATGTACAGATTTATACAGCCACCACTAGGGAGAGTTCAGTGTATACAGATTTATACAGCCACCACTAGGGAGAGCTCAGTGTATACAGATTTATACAGTCCTTACCAGAGGGAGCTCACTGCATACTGAGTTATACAGCCACCACTAGGGGGAGCTCACTGTATACAGATTTATACAGTCATCACTAGGAGGAGGTCACTACATACAGATTTATACAGCCACCACTAGGGGGAGCTCACTGTATACAGATTTATACAGTCATCACCAGAGGGAGCTCAATGCATACAGATTTATACAGCCACCACTAGAGGGCGTTCACTACATACAGATTTATACATCCACCACTAGATGGACCTCACTGTATACAGATTTATACAGTCACCACTAGAGGGAGCTCACTGTAGACAGATTTATATAGCCACCACTAGAGGGAGCTCACTGTATACATATTTAGACAGCCTCCACCAGGGGGCGCTCACTGCATACAGATTTATACAGCCACCACTAAAGGGAGCTCAGTGCATACGGATTTGTAAAGCCATCACCATAGGGAGCTCGCCTACATATAGATTTATACAGCCCCCACTAGGTGGAACCCACTACTTACAGATTTATGCAGATACCACTAGGGAGAGATCATGCATACAGACTTGTATAGCCACTTACCAGAGGGAGCTCCCTACATACAGATTTTTAAGGACATCACTAGAGGGAGCTCATTACGTATGGATTTACGCAGCAATCTCTAGGGGGAGCTCACCGCATGTATATTTGTACAGACACCACTGGAGGGAGCTCACTGTATATGGATTAAAACACCTAGTATTAAACTTAAAGGGAACCTGTCAGCAGAAATTTCGCCCAAAAGCTAAAAGCTTCCCCCTCTGCAGCTCCTGGGCTGCATTCTAGAAAGGTCCCTGTTATTATTGTGCCCCATGTGAGACCAAAATAAAGACTTTATAAAGTGGTACCTTTTTGTATTCAGATACTGTAAATGTGACACGGGGGCGGGCTTTCTGGCGTCCGTTATTCTGCCTCCTGGTCCTGTATGCCGCCCCCATCGCTCCTTTCCATAGCTGATGCACCGCCCACTGCTCCAGCCATCCCCGCGCATGCCCAGTGCCAGTCTCACGGGACTGAGCAGTGTGACCGCTGGTGACGTGTGCGCAGGCAAGTGATTATGAGCGGGGCTGTGATTGTTATCAGCAAGTACCCGCCCATAATCTCGTGAGCGCGCAAACCTCTCCAGCGGTCACACTGTGCTCAGGGTAGTGCTAGACTGTATGGGCTGCTTCCAGGAATGACGTCCCTTTAGTCACGTGATAGGGGCGTGTTCAAAATACTATCACGTGACAAAAGGGACGTCATCCCTGGAAGCAGCCCATACAGTCTAGCACTACCCTGAGCACAGTGTGACCGCTGGTGAGGTTTGCGCGCTCACGAGATTATGGGCGGGTACTTGCTGATAACAATCACAGCCCCGACCATAATCACTTGCCTGCGCACACGTCACCAGCGGTCACACTGCTCAGTCCCGTGAGACTGGCACTGGGCATGCGCGGGGATGGCTGGAGCAGTGGGCGGTGCATCAGCTATGGAAAGGAGCGATGGGGGCGGCATACAGGACCAGGAGGCAGAATAAAGGACGCCAGAGAGCCCGCCCCCGTGTCACATTTACAGAATCTGAATACAAAAAGGTACAACTTTATAAAGTCTTTATTTTGGTCTCACAGGGGGCACAATAATAACAGGGACCTTTCTAGAATGCAGCCCAGGAGCTGCAGAGGGGGAAGCTTTTAGCTTTTGGGCGAAATTTCTGCTGACAGGTTCCCTTTAATGTGAAGTGTACAGCTTTGTGGAGAGTGAGATTCCCCTAGTGGTGTCTACAGGTACCTGTTATGATAAATGAGGAAACAGTTGGGTGCTGGACCCCATAGTAGTCCTATATCCTATTTCTCTAATGTGGGCATGAGGCTTGTCTCCTTCCACTTCTCAGTCTTATCTCTTGTACTCACCTTCCTTCTATGTTAATGTTGCGGGAAAAGGGGAGCTATGTGTAGGTTCACGTCACCAATGGGGAAGTGTTCAGGCTAATCTAGGTAGGGTCTTTCTACTGCTGGCCGGCTATATGCTGTTAGGGCTACAACATGACTGATTGCTGGGTACAAATGGTGGTATTGTTCAGTGAAAAAGAGCAGAAAGATGAGTTAGTTGTCCGATGACAACTCATTTAATGCTCCTAATGTAAATAAAAAGATAGTAATCCTTAACTTGTCAGGCGGCACAACAGTTTATTAACATAGCCATGTATCACGTAATCTTACAAGTTATGAATTGTTACATATGTACAGGATCAGAACCAAAAACGGCACAAGAATACATCACCAAAACCACGAGCAGCACAAAAATAGAGCATCACAACCCTAATCAGTACAGAAATACATCCACTAGAACCACCAGCAGTCCAGAAATACATCACCAGATCCATCATAAGTACATAAATTCCTAATCAAAACCTCGAGCAGTACAGAAATTCATCATAAGAACCATGGGCAATACATAAATACATCCATATAACCACCATAAGTATAGAAAGACAGCATCACAACCCTTATCAGTTCAGAAAAACGTCACCAAAACCACCAGCAGTACTGAAATTCATCATGAGAACCACAAGGAGTACAGAAATACAGCATCACAACCCTCATTAGTATAGAAAAAAATCACCAGAACCACCAGCAGTACAGAAATTCATCATCAGAACCAACAGCAGTACAGAAATTTATCATCAGAATCAACAGCAGTACAGAAATTCATTATAAGAACCCACAGCAGTATAGAAATACAACACTAGAACCCAATCAGTACATAAACACAGCATCACAATCCTCATCAGTACACAAATACTTCATGAGAACCACCAGTAGTACAGAAATTCATCATCAGAACCACAACCAGTACAGAAATTCATCATAAAACCCACCAGCAGTACAGAAATTCATCATGAGACCCACCAGCAGCACATAAATGTATCACCAGAACCACGAACACTACAGAAATAGATCACTAGAACTCCTCTTCAGTACAGAAACACAGCATCACAACCCTCCTCTGTCCAGAAATACCTCACCAGAACTACCAACAGTACAGAAATATATCACCAGAACCACCAGCAGTACAGAAACATAGCATCAAAAACCTCATCAGTCCTGCACATGAATACATCACCAAAACCAGCATCAGTACATTGTACATCAATTGTAATGTCATTGCAAACCCATATACATTTGTATCCCATGAACCTACAAATTCCAGTATATCCTTAACAATAGTAAGGAGATACTGGAAGTTGCTATCAGTCATCATCAGACTGTGAACCATACAGGAATCACAGTACTTATAATAGTCAGTATCACAAAGAAACTTTTACATCCAGGTACCTCATCGACGATGTTGTCTTCGAGTCATTTTCTTTCTTTTTTTTCATCTTGTCCAGACGCCATGATAACTTTTCATAGCCACAGCTCATCTTTGCAGATTTCCATCATTCTGGTCTTTTGTAGCACATCCCAACACGATAGCCTTAAAAATAGCAGTGTCATTATCCTGAATAAAAAAATCTGCCCTATGCGGTGCACCACAATAACTAATTGCCCCTCACTGTGTTCCTTGCATAAAATATGACGCAAAATTGTCCCTCTTATGGTACATGCACTCCACACTGCTGTCTTCTTTTCATACTGGGTCCGTTCTTCACAGTGTCCTGTCACACTGTATCCCCCTTATACTGCCCAATTTTTATACTGTGCCACCTCATTACACTCCCCCCTTCCTTGGCATATTGTCCGCTCCTTGCTGTGCCCTCATTGTCTCCCCAGGTCCCCCCACACACACTACCCAGTCTCTATTCTGTGCCATCTCACATTTTTCTCATCCCATACTGTCTCCTCACTACCTCTGCACTCGTCAATCATCATACTGTGTCCACATTCCCCCTCCCCACACTGTGTCTGCGCCCATCCCCCATCACTTTTCAAACTGTGTCCACATACATTCCCCCCTCGCTCCCCACACTGTGTCTGTACTCATCACACCTCCTCGCTCCCCATAATATGTTCACATATACTTCCCTCTTGTTCTGCATACTGTGTCCGCATACACATCTTCCCCACGATTACTCCCCATTCTGTGTCTGTATACATTACCCCCACTCTTCCTCCCCATGCTGTGTCTTCATACATTCCCCCTCGCTCCCCACTGTGTTTTCAAATTCCCATCACTTGCTCCTCATACTGTCCTTAAATTTCTTCCCCCCCAAGTGCTTCCCATACTGTTCCTGTATACACTCCCCCTGCTCCCCATACTATCTCCACATACATTCCCCTCCTCACTCCCCATAGTGGATCCTCAAAATTTTCCCCCGATCGCTCCCCATACTGTGTCCATTTACATTCCCCTCCCCCTTGCTCCCCATAGAGTCTGTGTACATTCCCTCCACCTCTCTCCCCGTGCTTTGTCCTCAAATTTCTTCCTCGTTTGTTCCCCATGCTCTGTCCGTATACATTCCTCCCTCTTGCCCCCATACCATACTGTGTCCATGTATATTCCACTTCTCCTAATTACAAAATGTCTTCGGTGTCTTCAGCTCCATTGGAGCCCTTAACATACAAAACTTCTGCTGCTTATACAACGCTGAGGAGTGATATCAGCTGACTTGATCCCACTGCTGATGTCGCCCTGACCTGGAAGTATCGACAGTCAGGGTTTCAATTGTATTTGTGCCTGAAAGATGTGAGTACAATTGATCGCTGGGAGCCGACGTGCTGCATTTTCTCTGAGCCGGTTATCGGCTTGTCAGCCGGCTCAGAACGACCAACTCCCACTACGAGGAGGGAGGGCAAAATTTAGCCACTGGGGAGACACCTTGGACCGCCACATCTGGTGGCCTGACGCCTGCGCCTTGGGCAAATGCACCACATGCCCTCCCCTTAGATATGCGGCTGAGCTGTGCCTGGTATGGCAGCTCAGTCCTATTCACATTGATAGAACTAAGTTACAATTCCAGACAAAGCCACTATCAGATGTACAGCCAATGGCAATCCAGAAAAGGGAAAGACCGCACACTCCACTTTGTCAAAATATCTTCTTTATTCACATAAATGCAGGGTAAAAAGCAGGAGAAGAGCTAGGTGCAGGCTCCTAACAAGGACGACGGCCGTTTCGCGTCTGATTACGCTTCGACTGGTCCACTGGTGGACCAGTCGAAGCGTAATCAGACGCGAAACAGCCGTCGTCCTTGTTAGGAGCCTGCACCTAGCTCCTCTCCTGCTTTTTACCCTATACTTATGTGAATAAAGAAGATATTTTGGCATAGTGGAGTGTGCGGTCTTTCCCTTTTCTGGATTGCCATTCCATTCATCATTCTACTTGGACGAGCACCCCCCAGCCGTGATCAGTTGGTGCCCGAGCTATGATCCATGTAAGTGCGTGAAACCGCAAGGTAATACCCAGTGGTGCAGGACTGTTTCCTTCATTCATGATGCTCTGGACTTTCAGATGTACAGTGCTGTGCTCATTAAACAATAAAGGGGAAACAGCTGACTTGTAGGAGGACAGGGAGTAAGTCCCCAATGTTCAGATATTGATGACCTATCTTTAGTTAGAAAACCCATCAAACACATATATATTTTTATCTCTTGGTCCATTTTCTCCACCTGTAATAAATGACACATTTTCACAGTCACTGCTTTAATAAATCAGATCACTAACAAATATTAAATATAAGTATTAACAAAGTACTTTTTAGCTGTGAGCAACATATGATCAATATCTTTTTACATTTGTGCCTTTAAAGGGGAAATGTTACAAGGTAAAAAATGGACAGTTTTTGGTCTTATATTATTTCCGCTGCTCCCCTGAGTATTCCATTTTTTGTTTCTTTAAAATCCGCCTTGCGGTTTCAGAGATATGGGTCTTTTTAGTTGAAGCTAATTTTTTTATGGTCTTTATCAAGGAGGCGTGGCTCACAGGGTAATCATGCAGCTCAGCCTAAAGACACGCCCCCCAGAGAATGCTGTGAGCCACACCCCCTTTATATAGACCAAAAGGCCCATTTCTCTGGAACCGTATGGTGAATTTAAAAAAACTAACAATGGAATATACAGGGAAAAAGCGAGAATAATATGAAAGCAAAAAACTGGACACATTTGATCTGGTGACTGATCCCCTTTAAGACCTCAGTAATATGTCACATATTCCATCTTTAGCTATAGACCTCTTCATGGACCTGTATACAAGAAGGACGGGCTATTTGTTGAGGATGATCCCAGTAAAAACTTTTATATAAAGGTGTGTGGAGGACTCAAGAAGATTGGAAAGATCTCTAAATAGGATTATATTATGAGAAAAGGAAGCCCACCCCCTTCCCTCCTAGACAAAAATAGAAATAGGGCCCCTTCCTGAAATTGGGTCATGCCACCACATCTCTTAGAAGAACCAAGAGCCCCGTTCTCTGTCCCTTGAAAGAAAGTATGGCAGCATAACCACTGGACAAGTGTGAAATCCTTGCATAAGTTCACTTTGCCCATGGGGATAGGAGGACGTTGCTAACCTGAGCTTGAACCTTCACCTCATCATCAAGCCCATAGAAGCCACAAGGGCCACCTCTGGTTTAACGTGCACTCTCGCCTCTGTTACTATCACTAAAAAACAGTCTCCTGGGATATTGGAATCGTCTCTGGGATCTGGATCTCTTGCCAAGTAATCTGACACAGTGTTCTGCAAATCTGTCACAGTGAGGTGGCTGAATGTTTTACTCATGCAGAACTGGTGGTCCGGGTCCTGCATTTAATGTCTTTCGAGACTACAAGTGGAAAGCTTCATGGGGCTAGTGTGTGAAGATGACCATAGAAGAATTGTGGACTTCAGATATTCTCCATTTGCGGTCGGCTTCTTCCATATCCAACGCCTCCCACCTCTTCCTGGTGAACTACATGTGTTTGGGCAATCCCAGTGTTCCCCACTTTTCCATCCGGGCACAGTAGCACGCTCGAGTCTGCTTCACACTTTGTGGGACGAGCATAGCAAGTCACCAACTCTGGGGGCAACAGTTCAACTTTCACCACCTGTTTGGGTGAACATTCAAGGGGTGGTGGTGTTTGGGAATCTTCACTCATTGGAAACTTTTCTGGCTCTTCTTTATCAATGTCATCTGCCCTCTTTATAGAGAGGTCTAATGGCCCGTCGGGTGAGCACGAAGCCTTCTCTAGAGCCTGGTGGATATGAAGAAGTTCTAGTCGTATCTTACCAAGTTGCTCTCCCAGAGTCTTCTGATGACCACTGTCGTCGGACGTCAGGTTTGCTAACTTCCTTTCCACTTTTCCATATTCCTCCAGCGTTCTTGAAAGGTCCCCAATGAGAAGAGATGCATTGACAACCATCGGCTTTTCACTGGAGGTTTCAGATGGCCTTCTCCTCTTGCAAGTGTTCACTTCTAAAATGGGGCTCTTCTCATTCCACAGATCAGGAGATGTGATGGGAGAACGAGTGCTTTGGGAATGAAAAAAACAAAAACTATAATGAGAAAAAGACAATTTAAGGAGTACCTAAATTGCCATAAATCTGGTACTAGTGTAAATGCTGCTGTTATCCAGCTAGGAGTGGTCCTCAAGAAGATAGGGAAGAATTAAGAACCACACCTACTTGGGGAAAAAAAGACACAATTTATATAAAAGGAACGTGGTGGCCATATCTCAAGAACAGAGAGGCAGAGGAAGAAAAATATCACTGGATTCAGGAGAACAGCGGAATTTACACCAGGTAAAGATTATTTATGGCAAATGACAGGTCATGTTTAAGTAACTTTATAGTTTTTAACACTGACAAAGTTAAACCTGCTGAAAATGCAATTGTATTGTTTCTAAAGATCTTCATAAGTGTTATTATATGTCGAAATGTCTTACCTGTTATGGAAAGCTCTTTCGCCTTCCAACAAAGATGATGTCTGTTCATTCGCTTCATTGGATCCATCTCTGTCCAACCAAGGCTTTCTCTTCATGCATCTTGAAGGACTTGTTTTCTCCCAAGGAGACACCTCGATGTTACTTTTCTGCATAGAGACTTCATTACTTCTGGATGTTTGTACTCCATAAGTTCCTAAAATTTCCTTCTGATGTTGAATTATGTCTCTTACCATCTGGGGAACCCATTTTCCTTCACCTTCTGGTTTATTTTGAACCGGGGTTTGACTCTGTAGCTTATCACCAGGCACCCAAGACATGGTAGTGTTCCCTTCTTCTGATTTGAGTAATGAAGACTTTAAAGGGTCCACAGGTGTCTTTGGCTTTGGAGTACCAATAAATGTGTTTGTTGGTTGACTTTGGTTCATTGGCTTCATTTTGGCATCAGTGTTAAACGCATGCTCAAACAGCAAAGGATAATAGAACCTAGGAAGGAATGATGATCTTTCTGTGTTTTGTAAAGTCTGGAAGTGAGCGGAGTGTGGAGTATGCATCAGTTGAGCTGTGGAAGTCAGAAAAGGGAGCTGGGCTGTACCGCTAGTCATGGTGGGGTTCAAATATGAGAACAGGTTGGTGTTTAATGGATAGTTAAGACCCAAAAGTGAAAGACCTTGATGTTCTTGATAATCAGAATACGCTGGAGGTGGGTAACAAGGAATGATGTTGGTTCCATTGCACCCAACTGACGTGTCTGCTCCAGCTTTCTTAAGCGTGCTTGTCAATAGCTTCCATTGATCCACCCGAGATCCTCCAAGATTGTTTGAAGTTTTTCGAGAAGCCTTGACAAATCTTTGTTCCTCTCTGTCCTTCTCACAGTGCCCATCTAACGAGAACACATCAGTGATGATAAACTCAGGTTCTCCGTCTTTGCTTACTGTCTCCCTTTTGCCCTTTAGCCCAGTCTCATTCTTGTTGGTGGTTGTATGTGAAGACTGGATGTTCTTGCTTTTCTCCTTACGACTTTGGCCTACCACTTCTTCTTCATCATCATCTTCTTCTTCTTGTCTTTCCTCATCATCTTCTAGGAATCTCTGAATTTCAGAAGAAGTCTTCTCACCAACCTGTCTAGCTTTGGTGGATACTCCAGTGGAATCACAAGCCTCTTGTTTTTCTAGGTTTCCTTCTGTATGTGTTTCATGTAGGTTTGTTTCCGGGACAAGGAAACTGTTCTTCTTGTAGGGCCAATCTGACTCTATGAGAAGTGACAGCGAGTTCTTGCACAGACTATATTTCATGTGGTTGTACAAGTGTGACTTCTCCATACATGTAAAGGGGCACTGAAAACACTTGTAATTATATGGCTTCCCCCATGGCCTAGGGATATAGTGAGGTTTTTTGGGCTTCCGTTCTTTATGTTTACATGTAGAGTTCAGCTTACATCCAGCTTCTTCATCTTTCGACATTGCTTCAGATGGGTCCCCTATCTTTAAAAATTACAGAATCTTTTCCGAAAGTTGAGAGGTTTTCTTTGTATGTATTGTTGCTGGAAGAACCAACCTGCAGTGAGAAAGTAAATACATTTAGAAAACTGTACTGACATTTTGTCCAATATATATGCTTGTTTGGATGAGGGAAGGAAAATAAGATTTTGGCCATGTCGAATCCAAAGAAGTGAAAATGTGTTAGATGGAAACATATATTATAAATCTGAGAAAAAGTAAAAATAAGCAAGATGAAGTTAAAAGAAACTAAAATAAAATCGGGACTGCAAAAATTGATGTAATGAAGACAGAGTGCATGGAAAAAACTTGAAAAATGTAGTATTTTGCTCCCTTGTAGTATGGCGCGGGGCGGTAGTCGTGGGTGAGGGATTGACTCCAGATGCCCTGTCACACTCTATGAAAATCATGGACCGGGCTGGGTGTGTGGACTTGTATGGTATGGGCACTATGCCCGTGAAGACCAAATAAGAATAGAGAGGACCGCCACTTTGGCCAAGACATACCCTGTCTGAATAGAGAGGACCTCCACTTTGGCTGACCTTGGCTGACCACGACTGGATTACAACTCTTTCTACAAGGAGACCACCAGTTTACTTTACAACAATATAATGTACTAAACGGTTCATCATCAGCCTTATCCACTAGCTAGCGGGCACATAATTTCTAGCACGTTTCAACACTACAGAGCATTTGCAGACTTATTCTCAGTTCCCGCTGGTTGTTTCCGATCTTACCGGTCCTGTGAGTTCCAGCACAACCCAGCCCAACATTACAGTACAATTCATGATGGTCACTTTCCCTTCCTGCGGCTCCATGTCATATCTCCTCGAATCTCCTTGTGCTCTCAAACTCTTCCGTATCTCTTCTCCTTGTAGAATAGGGGGGGTAAGGGATAGCCAGTAGTGCCATAGAAGAGCCTTGCGCTCCTAGACGCTTGGGAAGACTTCACCTGGGAAAGCTAACTGCCCTCATGCACCAGTCCTTCTCCACCTTTACCGTTACCTTTGAGGCTTTGGGCATTATTGCTGAAGTTCTGTTCTCTGAACCCATCTGTTTGGGGCCACTTCGTTAGAAGGCCGATCTCTAGCCTCAGCGTTGTCTCACGTTCTGTTTCTCAGTAAAAACTTCAGGATCACACTATCTCCTACACGGTCTCCTTTCTCCTGCGACACCTCACCTACTGCATGCAGCCTCAACGACCTACAGACTATATGTCCATTTGTGTCATTCATTGAGACTTCATCAACTTTCTAGAAGCAACTGTCTCTTTCCCTATGAACTAACCTTTTCCTTTGTGAGCTAGTCCCAATGCTTGACTATCTCTTACCCTATAGTCTGGTAACTATCTATGGTCCACTATACATTGTACAAGAATACATTACAATGCATCACATTACCATCAAAGTTCCCATATCACAATACTTACAAAGACGTAAAACACAATTTACATTACACTACATCACAATATAACAACGTGATTAGTGTCTTCTGGGAAAGGGATGTGACAACAGTCGACCTTTTTACACTCTGATGACCTCCAAAAATCAACTGTGATCTCTGGGGAAAATTGGTAATAAGTGTTCAGTTTCCCTACACCTCCACAGGAAGAAATAAGTATTACACTGAGTCCTCCAAAGCGAGCGTTTGAAACTCTCCACTTTGGCCAAGGGATAAGCTCCCTGAAAAGAGAGGCCCTCCACTTTGGCCAAGAGATAACCTCTCTGAATAGAGAGAATATCCACTTTGGCCAAGAGATAACCTCTCTGAATAGAGACGACCTCCACTTTGGCCAAGAAATGACCCCTCTAATAGAGAGGACCTCCACTTAAGCCAAGAGATAACCTCTCTGAACAGAGGACCTCAACTTTGGACAAGAGATGACCTCTCTGAATAGAGAGGACCTCCACTTTCGCCAAGAGATAACCTCTCCGAATAGAGTGGACCTCCACTTTGACCAAGATATAACCTCTCTGAATAGAGAGGACCTCCACTTTCGCCAAGAGATAACCTCTCCGAATAGAGTGGACCTCCACTTTGACCAAGATATAACCTCTCTGAATAGAGAGGACCTCCACTTTGGCCAAGAGATAAGTTCTCTGAATAGAGGAGCTCCACTTTGGCCAAGAGATTACCTCTCTGAATAGAGAGGATCTTCACTTTGGCGAACAGATAACCTCTCTGAACAGAGGAGCTCCACTTTGACCAAGAAGTAACCTCTCTGAATAGAGAGATAGAGAGGATCTCCACTTTGGCTAAGAGATAACTCTCTAAATAGAGAGGACCTCTACTTTGGCCGAGCTATAACTTCTCTGAATAGAGAGGATCTCAACTTTGTCCAAGAGATAACCTCTCTGAATGGAGAGGACCTCTTTATTTTGGATACATTTTGGATAGCAAAAGTTACAGTCGTCTGGATTAACCTAGGTAAGAATTTAGATTGTTAATGTCACGGAAGGTGAGATGTATATATAGTGTTCCAAGAACTTTGGAATTCTTTGAGACCCCCTAACTTCTTTTTGTTTCATTCAATCCCAATATCCCAGGATGGAGTGAAGAGAAGAAAGACGGAGGGGGAAGAGACAGGTGTTTGAGCTGCGGTTTCTGAAAACACTTCTTAACATATCTTCTTGGTCTGTTGGATTCCTCTACCTGCCACAAGACATTACTTCCACTGGTCTGTCAGGCAAGGCACGGGGGGACGTGCCTCAGGGTAACACAGCATCAGGGACCCTGCACCTGTGCATGGGAATTACTGTATCACTGCACAGTCTCACACTGAGGGCAGCCTCTAACCAGCCGGGGGGAGAGACAGGCGAGAGGAGAAATGGAGTGATGAGAAGAGGAGAGACGGAAAAGACTAGAACATGCAGCAGAAGAGAGAGAAGCAAAAAGTTGCAAAGACGGGAAGGGGTAAAAGGAGAAATCATAGAAATGTTATGGTGGTCATATATCTTACATATCTGATTGCTCAACAGCAATGTCTCCTAAACCTTATACACATGCGTGCTCAACTTATCTGAGTGTGCATGCATTCTCAATGGGCAGAGAGGAAAACAAAGATCGGACATGTCGAAACCCAACATGCACAATCTTTTTGCACATTCGTTTTTTTTCTTCCTCTGTTTGAAGAGCATTAACTCTTTTTATTGTTCCATCTACATAGTCAGATGAGGACTTGTTTTTTGAGGATGACTTCTACTTTTAAAGGCCACAATGCAATTTGCCATAAAATGTACTTAAAAACAAATCCAAGTCCGCAGAACTGGGTGAAAAAAGCGCAATTTTGAAATAGTTTTATGGGTTTTATTTTTACAGTGTTCTTTTTGCGGTAAAATTGACCTGGTAATGTGATTTCTTCAAGTTGGTACAATAACAGCGATATCAAAGTTGTATAAGTTGTATAATTTTTTTTATTATTATTATTTTTTTATTGAAAATTTTAAACATTAATTTAATCAAAAAATAAATACATTTCTAAAAACAAAATGCAGTATATGTCGCCATTTTCTGAGGCACATCATTTTTCCTTTGATGGAGCCACTTGTGTTTTTCGTGGTGAGCTGTACTTTTTATTGGTAACATTTTGGGGGGCACATGATGCTTTGATTGCTTTTATTGCATTTTTTGCAGGGAGTTCGGTGACCGTAAAATTGCAATTTTGTCATGTAAATGTTTTTCTTTTATTTTACCTTTTTATGGGTTTATTTTTCATTCGATCAAAACTTTACAGGCATGAAAATGCCAGATATTTTTATTTTCTAATATTTCGTTATTTTTATCTAGAGAAACAAAAGGGAGGGGGTGGTGAAAAATGTTATATTTCTATTTTTAATTTATTTTTTATATTTTTTTTTTACATTTTAGTTTTATTTTATTAGTCCACATAAGATCCAATGATCTATCTATCTATCTATCTATCTATCCCTCTATCTATCTATCTATCTATCTATCTATCTATCCATCTATCTATCCCTCTATCTATCTATCTATCCATCTATCTATCCCTCTATCTATCCCTCTATCCATCTATCTATCTATCTATCTATCTATCTATCCCTCTATCTATCCCTCTATCTATCTATCTCTATCTATCTATCTATCTATCTATCCCTCTATCTATCTATCTATCTATCTATCTATCTATCTATCTATCTATCTATCTATCCCTCTATCTATCTATCTATCTATCTATCCCTCTATCTATCTATCCCTCTATCTATCTATCTATCTATCTATCTATCTATCCCTCTATCTATCTATCCCTCTATCTATCTATCCAACATCTATCTCTCTCTCTCTATCTATCTATCTATCTATCTATCTACATCCATCTATATCATCTATCTACATCCATCTATCTATCATATATCCCTCT